>NW_027269304.1:2595000-2632500 GCF_023055355.1 Agelaius tricolor
ATCCATCCATCCATCCATCATCCATCCATCATCCATCATCCATCCATCATCCATCCATCATTTACCCATCCATTATCCATCCATCCATCCATCCATCCATCCATCCATCCATCCATCCATGCATCATCCATCCATCATCCATCATCCATCCATCCATCCATCCATCCATCATCCATCCATCCATCCATCCATCATCCATCCATCCATCATCCATCCATCATCCATCCATCCATCCATCATCCATCATCCATCCATCCATCCATCCATCCATCCATCCATCCATCATCCATCCATCCATCATCCATCCATCATCCATCCCTCCATCCATCCATCATCCATCCATCCATCATCCATCGTTCATCCATCCATCCATCCATCATCCATCCATCCATCCATCCATCCATCATCCATCCATCCATCCATCCATCCATCATCCATCATCCATCCATCATCCATCCATCCATCCATCCATCCATCCATCATCCATCATCTACCCATCCATCCATCCATCCATCCATCCATCCATCCATCCATCATCCATCCATCCATCATCCATCATCCATCCATCCATCCATCATCCATCATCCATCCATCCATCCATCCATCCATCCATCCATCCATCCATCCATCATCCATCATCCATCCATCATCCATCCATCCATCCATCCATCCATCCATCCATCCATCATCCATCCATCATCCATCCATCATCTACCCATCCATTATCCATCCGTCCATCCATCCATCCATCCATCCATCATCCATCCATCCATCATCCATCATCCATCCATCATCCATCCATCCATCCATCCATCCATCCATCCATCCATCATCCATCCATCCATCATCCGTCATCCATCCATCCATCCATCATCTATCATCCATCATCCATCCATCCATCATCCATCCATCCATCCATCCATCCATCCACCCATCCTCATCCTCTGTTGGGCTGAAGAAACAAAGCCCCTGGTGTTTCACTGTCTCATCTCTGCACAGCACACAGTAATTCCACAGCTTGTAATGTAGCAAATAATTTGGATTGTGAAAAACATGAGTTTCCAGAAGCTCAAGCCATTCGACCCCAAGATACAAATTCAGACAACAATATAATAATGAGAGCATAACATAAACCACATAAACCAAATTCTAGTCCCTAGGCTGGATAGTTATGAAAGGGGGCAGACTCCTGAACTGGAAAGGAGACTGCAGATTTGCTAAGGGCTGAATCAGAGTGGGATAAAATTTAAATGATAGATACTACGAGTTGTAAAAGAGCAAGAGTATCTCTTTTGTCAACAAAGAACTTGTAAGACCAAAGCAGACTGCCAGAAACACTCAGAAAGTATTTCTCAGCCCTTTGAAATGCCACATTTAATAGTTTCTTATCAGCAGAGGGAGAACCCCAGGAAAGACAAGATCAGCATGTGGATGTTGGAGCTGGCTGAGAAGGTGAACCACTGAAAAGAGCCTTTGTGCTGTGACTGAGCACAGAGACCTTGCTGCTGTCTGAGGAGACATAAAAACCTGACTCCAAGGAGGAGCTGTGCAGAAAATATGATGCTAAACATATATTTTTGTATCCTACTCAAAGTCACAGAACCCATTAGAGCAGCCCCACAGCCACTGACAAATTGCTTGAGCTGATTATTTATGTGGAATTATATCCCCTAAGCACACCAATAACAGGGGTCATGATTCCAGAGCCTAAAACCGAGGAAAATAATGTCTGGATATGGAAAATGCCAAAATATTTTCAACCTCTCATGCCAAAGGTAAAAGCTGCACAGCAGAGTTACAAGTTGCATAGGGGGGGTAGGTAGAGCAAGACACTTTGGGAACCAGCCAAGATGAGAGATTATGAATTTTGTAACCCAAAATCACAGCAGAATTCCGTCAGTGACACCAGAGGAGATGTCACAGAGTTGTCACAGCCCATGGTGTCCTGTGACCGAGATGAGGCACTGGGGTGACCCAATTTGCAGCAGCTAAAACCTCACCCCAGCCTGCCTGCAGGGCACAGGGCAGCATGAAATGAAACAAAAATTAGTCTATGTCAATGGTGTAAAGGTATTGCAGCTTTGCTACTCTGAGAAGGAACACTCAGTTTTAGGTGTCCCCTGCAGCTTTAGAAAAACAGGATAATAAACCCCACAAAATTTCCACTCTCAAATGGATGCAGCTGCCTGAGAGATGTGCTCTTCTGACCCTGAGAAAAAAAGAAAAAGACATTCTTCTCTAGCTCCGAGGCTTATTTTCCTTAATTTCTGCTTCCTACTTCCATGCAGGAATTTGCTTTACTCTCTTTTGGAGTGTTTCTTCATCTTAATGCCTGCAGGGAACCTCCAGCACACATGGAGACATCCCCAGCTTCATGCAAACTGCTGACAATGAGCACCTAAAGGAACAGGAGGTGGTGAATATAAAAACTATCATGCAGAGAAGCTTACTTTTAAGCAAATGGTTCCTGATTCACAGAAGAGAGTGGCAATTCTCTCTTTCTTGGTAAAATGGAGTGGAGAGGTTACTGAGAAGAAGCTCAAGATTAATTCAAAGTTTTGTCTTGAAAGCTAAGTCTCAAACAAAATACATAACAAGATAAATATAAATGAATAGGGGGTTGATGTCTTTTTTTTTTCTCCCAGTGAGGAAAAAAAAAACAAACAACAATAGCATCTCTTAATTAAACACTGATGTTTTTCCTCCCTTTTTATTTACTGTGGTTTCTTGAGATCCTGGGGTATTTTGACTGCAGACAAATCTCTGGTTTATAGCACAGACTACATTTCAGGGCTGCCATCAAAACACACCTACAGCCCCTCTGTGCCCTGCTGAAGGCCAGGTGTGCAGGGAACAGCAGAGCTGTGTCCCCCAAGGAATAAAATGCAGACATGGGGATGGTTCCTGCAGGGCATGAACTGATGAGACACAGCCAATCCCCTCCAGTTTGGGCAAAATCTCAGGGGGTTTGGCTGTTGAGCAGGAGGCAGGTTTTCCCAGGCAGTGTTCAGAGCAGATCGGCTTTGAGGAGCAGCCCAGAGTTGAGTTGTGTCCTCTTGATGCCTGGAGCAGAGGCTGGGCAGAGCTACAGAATAAAGCAGGGATTTATTCAAAGCATCTCCTCCATGGATGCACCTTGGGCAGCACCGGAGCCCAGCCAGGGCTGCACCCAAGATGAACCAAAATGGCCCCAAAATGCACGGCCGGGCACGGGGTCTGTCCCTTTGATCAGTTCTGCTCCATTTGCACCTTGCAGTTCATTGTCCCATTCCAGCTTTAGCCCCTGCAGTCCCATCCTTGTTTTTCTCTCTCCAGCCCATGGTGTTTGTGCTCTGGGGCTGAGATTTGGATCATTTGTCCTTGGTGCCCAGCTGGAGCAGGAATTGTTTTGTTTCCCTGCTCTGTGCACAGAGCTCACCATCCCCTCATGTGGAGCTCACCCACAGAATGTGCAACATAGAAAAGCTAAAACCTGAGGCATCACTCTGAGTCGTTGTCTGAGTGCTCCAGGGCTGGATCTCTGCCCCCCATCCCAGCCCACATGGGTGGGAAGGGATGTGTGACACAGCCAGAGTCACCCATGGCCCCCCTGCCCTGAGCTTGATCTCTTGGGGCTGGCAGCCTGACACAAGGAGACAAAACAAAGCAACCAAAAGCTGGGTAGGGCAGCAATAATTGTGCCACAGCCACTGTGACACAGTGGGACAAATGTGGGACAAAACCAGGAGAGAAGTGATGAGTGCAAGGTGGCTTCGCCGCCTCTGGTTCTGGCTGTGCTGCCAGTCACAAATCCTGCCCATGGGCTCTGTCCAGGACAGGGGTGACAAGCCATAAAAGAAGCCATTTGAGGTGGTTTTTCACCAAAAAAAACCAACCCGTCCATCTCACTGAACACATAAAGAGTGAATGTCCAAACTGTTAGGAAAATTAACCCACAAGCAGCAGAGGTTTATGTCCAGAAAGGAGGCAGAGGAGTCCTTTACTTTATTCCAATAAAGGGAGAGGCCATGGGCCATTCCCCTGGGGTCTCACATTCATGGAGCATGCAGCCTCCTTTTTATCCCAATTTCCCAGCCACATTTCCCTTCTCTCTTTCCCCATTTCTGAGAGGTTCAGACTCCCCAGAGCACCTGATCCCAAAGATTTCCCTCTAATGTACAACCCTCCCTTTACATTTTTAATTCTTATGGAATTCAGGGGTTTTTCTTACTCATTGTTTCTTTCATCTTTCAATGTCTAATTTCATTTCTCAGCCAACCTAAAGTTTATTTGTAAAAGCAAATCTCTTTTTCCATTCATCAATCAGTGGAATCCTTCCCATCGTTGCTTTTCTCTCCCAGTGCTGGTTTTATCCACCAGCAGATCCACAGCTTCTTTGTTTTATTCTTTGCAGAATTCTGGTTATTTCTTTTGTATCATGTTGGACAGTAATTAGGGTTTCATTTCTGCTTTCTTGGGGTTTTTTTTCAAGATTCTTAGTTGGTCTTGGTGCTTAATTAATTGTTTTACTAATGTAAGGTCCATTCCAATAGGGGTAGGTGATTGTCTGTGATACATTGTTAAATGGTTTTAATCAACAGGTGGGATGTCACTGGGGCCAAGTACGAAAAATCACACTCAGTAATCTTAACAAAATTAAAGATACAAAAATTAGAATGATTTCTGCAAGACAAAAATAACATCATTGTTATCAACTTTTACAACAGCACAAGCAGCTCTCAGTCTTTGTAAAGACAAATCCACTATTCCTCTCACAACCCTTAATTCAAGTGTCAAACCCTCAAGGTTTTCCATTGCTGAACAGGAATCTCCTCCCCATCCAGGTGTTGGCAGGTGCCAGCTGTGCTGCTGCTGGCGCCCTGTCCCAGGGCACGGCTCTGCTCTGACTCCTGCCCATCACCCTGGGACACAGGAGAGGGGAAGGGGCACCCCCAGCCTGACTCAGCACTGGGAGCAGAGGCACCACCAGGCAATTCCACCCTGCCTGCCAGCTCTGGCAATGGGGCTTTTTATGTCATGGATAGCTATTCATTAAAATCTGGATCAGGACCAGGCAGATGCAGATGGAAAAGCCTTTTTTTTTTTCTTTTTTTTTTTTTTCTTCTTTTTTTCCCCCCTTCTCATGGACTTGTTCCAAACCTGAGCTCTAGGTCCCAGTGTATACCCGCTTACCAGCAGGTTCCCAAAGAAAAAGAATGGCTTACAACATTTTTATAAATCCCAGCTGTTTAGAAATCTCGGATCACTCACTGCAGCCCCCAAATCTATGGATTACAGCCCAAACAACATATGTTTTTTTCACTGGTGACAATGCACAATAGGCATTGAAATAACCAAGAATACTACACTGGGTAGTAGTTCGTTTGTGGGTGAACTTTTAAACCCAATTCCCTGCTTTGTTACACAAGCTAAACACAGCTATTACACTCCAGAATTACCTGATATCAAGTTATCCCAATGAGATTTGGCATGGAACAGCAAACAGACAGATGCTCCTCCATATGAAAGGTCTGACATGAAGCAAGAGTAAATGTTAACTCCTTGCTTGAATGTTGAACTTCTGTTTCCAGCTGTAGTAAGCAGAAATAGCAGTAACTGGAAACCAGGGGAAAAGTCATAATTTTACTTTTTATTTTTTCTTCTTTATTTTGGAGACCTTGTCTACCTCTTGGGTTGGCCTCATGTGCTAGTTTAGGATTCGTACTCCCTGCAGGATAATAAATATGTTCAGGGCAATAAATATCCAGAAAAGAGAAGGAGACACATGTTTTACAAGGAAACTTCATGCTTAATTGAGGTTTTTCTGTGTCAGTAGAAATCAGGATTGAGACTTTTACACGGCCCACCAAATGATGCTCAGATTGAGGAAAGAAGGCAAGGAAATGATAGATTTGCCAATCCCTGGAAACAGCCAGACAGGAGGCTAAAAAGGCTCATTAAACACATTTCTCCAGAGAAAGGTGCAAGTGCTTTAAAATCACCAGGGTTTCAAGATAATTATTGTCTCTTTTTTTAATGTGGGGAAAAAACCCAGAAAACAAACAAACAAACAACCCCCCCCCCCACCAAAAAAAAAAAAAAAAAAACAACTCAGAACAAAATTTGAATGCCGGAGGAAGGTTCACCACATCATGCTGCCCTGGATCCTCATTCTGGGACAAGGGGAACCAACCATCACCCAGCTGCTCTCCTCACTGGTGTGCTGTGAAAGGGTTTAATGAGCCTCAAACTGTGCTTTGCTGTCTTCGTGGATCACGGGAGCAAAAAGTCCCGGGGGGACGGAAAAAGCGGCTGGTGTTGTTTCTGCCGCTGTGAACTGAGCCCTCAGGGGTGCATGTTCACCGCAGCTCGTGTGGATTTGGCTGCCTCAGCCCCATTGATGTTGATGTAGCTAAAATCCCACCAAGTGCTTGCAAATGTGTCCCTGGGTGTCTGTAAAGCATCCTTGTCTCTTCAAATAAAATTGACCCACCCAGTCTGGTGGCGGTTCCCATTCCCAGCCAGCTCTGGGGTGCTCTGGGCGTTTGAGGATTGCACAGGGATGCTTTTGGGAATTCCAGCTGCGCCTCCTTCTCCAGTCCGGCTTCTCCCTGGCCTGGTCCCCTGCGTAAAGATAGCAATAAATGCTGGAAGAAATTCCAAGAGATTATGAATTTCCTTCATACAGGTCCAATTCCAGTGTCTGGAAGTGCTACGCACCCTGGGTGCAGCACTAGAATACTAGAATTTTACTATATATATATATATATATACATATATATATATATATATATATATATATATATATACACACACACATATTTTATATATATATATATACAGATATATATACGTACATATTTTCATATATATAATATATAATATATAATATATAATATATTATATATTATATATTATATATTATATATTATATATTATATGTAATCTATACTATATGTTATATAGTATATAATAAATAATATTATATCATATATTATATATAGTAATATATATAATGTATATAAAATATTATAATTTATAATATAAATATATTTTATGTATAAAATATATAAAATATTAAACATAAATCGTGTATATATATATATGTATATATATATATATATATATATATATATAAAATAGATTCCAGAGGACCACAGCAAATATGAGCAGAGACACAACGATGTGCCCAACCCTCTCCTTCACCTCGTGGTGGGAAGAGGGGGCAGTTTGATAAAATCTCTCCTTTTGCAGTGGATTGGCACAATGAAATATCTGAAACAGCAGCGTGAGGTTGAGCAGTCCCACTCTGGCTTGCAAAATTTGTTTTAAGTTGTTATTGACCTTTAAATTGTTAAATTGCTATTCACCTTTAAATTGTTATTTACCTTGTTAAGGACTTAAAGCCCAGCTTTTTGTCTGCTTTCCAGTTTGTCATCGCAGCCTATAATAACTAGGATATGAGACAGGTTAATAATATTAATAATAGTTCCAGTGCTGATTGTGTGCTATTGAAAGTGGCCAAGCATTTCAGAGTACAGACACTTGTGAACTGCCTAATATGGTATCAGGTCTGTGAATCCATCCTGTACTTTAGAACAATTTAAGGTTCTCATGCAGTGCTGAGACCTGAAAGTGGCTAAAAACACAAAAAAAAAAACCTCAAAAAAGAGAAGGCATGGAAGGAAGAAGAGGCATCAGTGCTGGTATTAGGATAGTGGGGTTTTTGCTAATTGCCCATTTGTCAAAGTAATGTGCACAGAAATGTCCACATGGGGTGCACACAGGATGGAAATGTCTGCTTAAGCCTGCAGTGAAACAGCTCATTAGCACATCGTGAGAATCAGTTACTGCTACACCGGGAGAATAATTGGAAATTAAAGCTGGAAGAGCACAGGCAAGGCAGGCAAGGCCTTTTTAAAGGGGAAGGAGAGCACCCTAAGCACCTTGAGCTGCTCACAAGGAGCACAAGAGGGGGGACCCCAGTCCCCAGCGACACTGGGATGGAAGGAGCAGAGGCCAGCAGTGGGGATGGAGCTGAAGGCTGTGAGGGTCTCAGTTCAGCTGCACACATTGCACACGTGTCACGACCCGTCCTAGTGAGCAGATAATGTGGGGGTTCGTAGGAGTGATCTCAAGGTGCAAAGAACCAACAAAGGCACAGGGGATTTGCAGGAACGATCAACAAATGCAGTTTTATTGAAATCACCACAACAGAAATGCATTGGTGAGGGGAACTGGGGAAAAAGGAAAAGATAAGGAAAAGAGGGAGGAGAAAAGGGGGAGATGGGTTATAGCTACCAAACGTGGTGCTGCTTTATCCTTCGGGGGTCCGGCCGACAAAGTTCACCCGGCCACGTCTGGGGAGATCTCAAAATCTCTCGCTAACTCAGAGGTTTTTATTATGATAATTCTATTGAAAATTGTGAGGGGGGGAGGGGAACAGATACAATAAGGAATAGATGTAACAGGTAGTCCATGCTCTCAGCAGTAAAAGAGCCATTGTTTTCATGGCCCAGTGAAACAACCTGCAGGCAAACATCTCGCTTTGGTCAGCTTGCCTCCCCCACACACCTGCCCCGGGCTGGGGGTTTCAGTGCCAGTCCTTGGGAGGAGCAGAGGGGCCTTTTCACATGGGGGTTCCATGTCTCAGTCCTTGATGGAGAGGCTCCTCACATCTCAGTCTGTCTGTCACGGTGGTTGCAAAACAGGTGAGGGTCTTCTGTGGGAGACCACCCGAAACTCAGGAGAATCCAGCCAGGCCGAGAGATGGGACAGCTCCCAGGGCTGTTGTTGCAAAAAGGGCACAGTGCACCCTTTTTGGCATACAGCAAACAACACCTGTGAAAACAATAGCTTAACACTGTCCTTTCAGGTCTCAGGGCCTTTGGCGTGTGAGTTTCTCCTTCAGAGCCAGGGATTCTAGACGGGGGGGTCTTCTCTTCAGTGGTTCCCCAATGACAATCGTGAGGCAGATGAAGGATATTTCGGACAGACTCTTACAATATGGGCATTTCTTACACCTTTACCCTTCCTTTTTTTTTTTTTTTTTTCCCTGACTGTTTTATTTTTCTTTGGTGCCACACAAGGCACAGAAGAGCAGTCAGGAGTTGAGGCCATGATTGTCAGGACCCAGGATATTCCTCTGGATGCTCCAGGTGATTTGAGACCCTGGCAGGGGGCTCAGAGACCTTGGCATGGAGTGAGAGACACCTGTGCCTTCGATTGTAACCCATGGAAACAACAATTACCAACCTTGTGTGAGGAGTTACAAGCCACAAGGGTTTGAGTAGAGTGATAGTTAATTTGTCACAGGGTGAAAATGGAGAATTTTGGGTTTTTCAGAGTGGGGGTTCAGGAGGCAAGATGGAGGAATCTGGGCCTGTCCTGTCCTTCCTCCTGTTTCTTCTTGGCCTCCATCTTCTGCTGTGATGGTGGCACTTTTGGATTGGTTTAGAGTAGAAGCTCACTGTCTAACATAGGTGATAGGTATTGGGGAGTTATGGTAAATAAAGTACACATAGTTTTTAGTATAAAAAGTTAACACCACCCTGAGGTCTGTGAACAGACCTGCCAGACAGACCTGGGCAGGTCAGAGAAAGAATGTTATAGATAAAAAACAATAAACAACCTTGAAAGGCAGAACCAACACATCTTGGCACATCTGCTTCGGTCTCGGTGCTGGCAAAAAGAGACTTTCTGACACCTCAGGCTCAGAGCATGTGTGAGAGTCACCCAGGGTGAGCTTAAATGTTTGGAATAAAGGGAAATGCACAGCTTTCACTGACAGCAAAGCAGGCTTGGGTCTCAGACATATTTTCTGAGAAATCCCCTCACCAGGATTTTTTCTCCAGAGAAGCTGGGAAGCTTCAGCTTCTCCATGTTTTGCTGCTCTGGAATGTGATTTGGAGAATTGTTTACCCAGCATGTGAATTGTTTTTAATTAATGGCCAATCACTATCAGCCGTGTCGTGTCGTACTATCTGAGTCTGTCACAAGATATTGCAATCATTCTTTTCTAGCCTTCTGATGAATTCCTTTCTCTTTCTTTGCTATAGCTTTAATATATCATTTTCTTTTAATATCATATATTATCATGAAATAATAAATCAGCCTTCTGAAACACGGAGTCAAGATTCTCGTCTCTCACCTCGTCCTGGGACCCTCAAACACCTCCACAGGCCTGGGTCTCAGGAGGCACTGTCACAGCTCCATCTCTCAGCAGTGAATCCTGCTGCACCCATCAGTCCAGCTCCACTGGGGGCTGGCACCTCAGGCAGGCACAGGAATGACCCTCCCCAGTGCTGGAACGTTCTTGGCAAGGCACAGGGGTCTCTAAAGGGGTGCCTGGCCATATTCTGTGAATTTTGGTGGCCTTTGTGGTGGAAAAGCTGGTCCAGCACAAATAAGAGCTGGACCTGAATGCATGCAGTAGTGCTGAGAAACTCCTCTTATTTAAAAGCAGCTCACTGCAGTCTGCTCAATAACTAAAAACAAACTTTATTCTGTGCACTGCCTTCACCTTCAGACTTCTCAAACATAAAATGTTTCATTGTGGAAGTTAATCATCTGTTAAATGCAGCTTCTACCTCAAATTTACAAATAAGGAGTGCGTTTTGTTCAAACAGTTTCCACTGTGGTCCTTCCCATTTTGTGCCTGCACAAAGAAAGGGTTTTGTGGTAATTTCAGTCAGCTGAATCTGCCACGCAACACCACTTTAACAAAGGCAAATATTACTTCTGTCTAACCCAAATGACTCAGTTGTATGAGTGACAGAGATGGAAATGAGGAAGGAAAAGGCAAGGCGAAAAGAAAAGAAAAGAAAAGAAAAGAAAAGAAAAGAAAAGAAAAGAAAAGAAAAGAAAAGAAAAGAAAAGAAAAGAAAAGAAAAGAAAAGAAAAGAAAAGAAAAGAAAGGAAAAGAAAGGAAAAGAAAGGAAAAGAAAGAAAAGAAAAGAAAAAGAAAAGAAAAGAAAAGAAAAGAAAAGAAAAGAAAAGAAAAGAAAAGAGAAGAGAAGAGAAGAGAAGAGAAAAGAAAAGAAAAGAAAAGAAAAGAAAAGAAAAGAAAAGAAAAGAAAAGAAAAGAAAAGAAAAGAAAAGAAAAGAAAAGAAAAGAAAGAAGGAAGGAAGGAAGGAAAGAGAAAGAAAGAAAGAAAGAAAGAAAGAAAGAAAGAAAGAAAGAAAGAAAGAAAGAAAAAGAAAGAAAGGAAAGAAAGGAAAGAAAGAAAGAAAGAAAGAAAGAAAGAAAGAAAGAAAGAAAGAAAGAAAGAAAAGCACTGTTTCAAGTGATAATGCACAGGATTTCCTTAAGTGAAAACATCCTAACCATGGAAATCTGATTCCCACAAACATTTTTACATTTCTTAAAAAATCAGATTTAAAAGAAATCATTGTTTGTTCGCTTAAACTGGTTGATTGTATTTTAGTTTGGTAATTGGAAGCAGATCCCCAGTGTCTTAACTCCTCTATAAGCACAGCAAATATAGTGGGACAGGAGATGCACTTCTAAGCTCCAGACATAACTTACAAGTAATTTCCAATTATTTATCTGATAGGTGCTCAGTTCATTTGATATAAATGAATATTTATCCTTCAAAGAGAGGATTTTTTTTTTTCTTAATCTGGCAGTGGCTATAATAATTCTTTAGACATTTACTGAACCAAATTTGTCAGTGTTTAACCTTTGTCACAAACCTGAAGCTCAGAGCAGCAGAGCCAAAGGCAGGCTATGGGTCAAAAACCTTTGGAGGGCACTTGAGACAAATGTCCGGAGTACCTGGGCTCAGCTGCAGAGCTGCAGAAAACTCATACAATATTTACATTTTTCCATGGTGTCGGGAAAAAAAAAACCACCCAAACATATACCAAACTGAGCAATTTCGAAAAAGCTCTGCTGTGCATTTGCCTGCACCCAAACTGAAAGCTGTGCTGGGGACAAACCCCAAGATGAGTGGGTTATATGAAGCCTTGATAATGATCTCATGTGGGTTCCCTGACAGAAATTTGAAATATATTCCTGCGTGAAGTGTCCAACATACTCAGTCCATATTCGTGAGAGTTTGTTGGGTTTGTTTGTTTGTTTGTTTGCTTGTTGTTTAATTGGCTTACATCTTTAAGTGAAAAGGCAGAATTTGAGTAAGGTTTGCTTTTGAGAAATGCCGAACAAAACCAGCTACTGCCGAAAGACCCAAAGGGCAGGGGATGGGTCAGGATTTGTGCTGCAGACAAGCCCATGGCACCCGGCGGGATGAAGACCCCGTGTGTGCCAGTGAGAAAACCCCACTGTTCCTGAATTGAGGGATATCCCACCCGCCATGGCAACGGTGTCAGTTTTCCTCCCTTTGACAGGGAACCTGCTCAGGGATTGTGCTTCAGAGCAGAACCAGGAGGGAAAACACATCCTCACATCCTCCTCTGGGTAACAAGCCCTGGTCTTCTCAAAGCCCTGTCTTTTTTCTTTTTTTCTTTTTTTTTCTTTTTTTGCCTAGTTTAGCCCCAAATAAATGCTGCAGCCCCAAGCCCTGTGGTGTGACACCTGCTTTGCAAACACACCTTTTATTTGTGTTATGCCCACCCACCACTGTGGCCAGAACAGGGTTTCACCAAGCCGGCCTTTCCTGGTTTGTTTTCTTTTTCCCCTCTGGTTCTTCCAGAGCTTTACAAACTCTTGCAGAATGACTGAAAGCGCTTGGAAACTTTGTGAGACTCTTCTGGAGGAGGTAAAAGAGCATTATTATTCTTGGGCTGGCACAATAGTCCTGAGGTTTGTTCTCACGCCTCCAAAGTGAGAGAATTAGTTTTGCATCCCAAAAACCTTACCTTATTTCCTGTTCCAGCCCAATATGAAACGCTGTAGGTGACAGATGTTGCAGCAATCTCACTCTCAGATTTTCCAGACAAAAAAAAGACAGATGGGTCCTCACAGTGTAGGTAAAGTATGGCCTGTTGTGTGATCTTTACTAGAGGCAAAGAGGTAAAAAAATAAAACTTTTGGAAAAGGGGGTTGAAACAGCTTTTTTGAGCATTTTTTCTTCTTGTGTAAAGATATAAAACCCCTCACCTTGTATTAAAACATGATTGTCTTTTGGGAAACAGAAACGTTGCGTGTGTACGGTTTCTTCAGTACTGTGTTTATAAATCTAATCCTAATTTTTCTTTATTAGGAAAAAGATTTTTATTTATTTCTTTATTTTCTTTATTATTTCTTAATTATTTATTAATTCTAATTTTTTAAATTACTTAATACTATTGAATAACTACTTAATTTTATTCACTGCCATTGGTGTGCCCAGCTGCAGATGGTCACAGGAGTTTTCTCTGACCTTTCAAACCAGTCTCTGCTCATTCAGTCCAGATTTGTCAGAAAAAACAGTAAATTTGAAAGCTCTGTTTTAAATTTGAAAGGTCTATGTGCTTAATGAAATTAATAAACAGATAAACTCCAGCCTGTGAGGGGTTTGATTAAACTTTCCACATTTCCTGTCAAAAGTGGCCATCCGGGGATGGATGAACAGGTTCTTCCAAGGCCCTGATTTTGTGTTATCCAGCACTACTGCTAAAAAGGAGCCTCACTGAGACAGAACAGTCTGTGATTAAATTAATAATTCCTCAGTTCCTTTAAAAAAACCAGCAAGTACATTTCTGAAAGGGATGACATCCAGAAGGTCACAATCACAAGTGGCGGAATATAGTTTTGGATCTCCTGGTGAAATGGCTTAAAACAAGGTCTGTGCCATCACAAAAAAATATGTGATAAAGAGGGAGGCAGAATTTTGAAAACTTCCCCCCCACCCTCCCTCCCAATTAAAATAAATTTAAAAAAATACTCACATATACTCGTATATACTCAAAATACTCAAAATTGGAAACTCATATAAATGTGTTCCTTTGTCATCGCTGACACTGAAATATACATTGGAAATGGATTGTAATAAAATTATTAATATTTCCTCCAAAATTTGTGACATTTCTGGCCAGCTCTTCAGAACCTTTTTCAGTGAGTATTAAGTTTACAAGAAGAAATTACTTTTTATTGAAGAATGCAATGAGAATGACAGTGCTGTAGTCTCTTCCATACGTGCCATTGGAAATGATAAAATTTTGTTTTGTTTTCTAATTAGCTCCCTTTTTTATTCTCACATTTCAGTGCCTGAGGCACAAAGCACCCAGCAGAGCAGAGCTCAGCACCTGCACCTTGCTCACCCCCCGGCGTTTCCATGCTGGAATTCCTGGGCATGGATGGAAGGAGCTGTGCAGCTCTGGAAGTCTCCAGTGCCCAGGCTTTAGCTGTGCCTCTCCTTCTCTGTTCCAGCTCTGTTCCACTGTGATCCAGCTGGAGCTCTGGGCACTCATCTTTCCAGCACATTGTGTGTGTGGCCGTATCTGCGCGATTCGAACCATTTCTTCCAAAATTATGGGGCAAAAAATTATGGTCGCAGGCTTTGTGGGGAAGTGGAATGTGACCCATTAGAGTCCAATCAAGGATCCTCTAGGAGAGATGAGGGGGGCGTTTGTGTTTGTTAGGCTTCTGTCTGTTGTTTGATTTCACAAATGGTTTCAAATCTGTGAAGGAGGGAGGATGCAAATCCTGTTGGGTTCAGCGCCTGACACCCACAGGGACTTCGGGACCAAGACAGAAGAAATGCTGGAGTCGATGCAGGTGCGTCAGTCAGGAAATACAGACAGTTGCATGCTCACACACAAAAAGGCACAGCAGAAGCTTCACTTCCTCTCTGGCCTGAGGAAAAGGAAATAGTTCAGCTGGGATTTCACGGGTCATTTCACACCATCAATCAAACTTTCAGAGGAACTCCCTCTGAAACCCAAAACCCCGTGAGTTTGTTCAGTGAGGACAGCTCTCAGAGCCCAGGCAGTGGGACAGGACTCCCTCATTTCCCTTCTGCAGAGGAACAGCAACTCCCAGCACAGCTCCATTGATGAGTTTAGGATCACCCAGCCAGGAGAAGCTCCCAGACATGGCTGCCACGGGAGCCTGGAGCAGCAGCCAAGCTCTTTGTGTGCTCCTCCTCCTGCACTGAGTCCTGGCCCTGTGCACACAGGAGGAGGAGACCCAGAGGGTGCTGGAGCCCTGGGTACTGAGAATTTTGGGCTTTCTGTGCTGACAGGCACTGACCCCCCAAGAGAACACTGCATTGACCTGAGGCCATGGAGAAGGCTCCCAAAGTAGAATGGCAGAACTGGGATTGTGGGTGTGGAGTTTGGATAGAAGTGTGTGATACCACAGGGTGGAAAACTCAGAGTTTAAAGTTTCAGAATATAGTCATATATAAAAAGCAAGGTGGAGGTTCTAGGGCAGAGACTGGTCCTTCTCCTTCTCCTTCCCCTTCTCCTTCTTTCCTTCTCCTTCTTTCCTTCTCCTTCTCCTTCTCCTTCTTTCCTTCTCCTTCTCCTTCTTTCCTTCTCCTTCTCCTTCTCCTCCTTCTCCATAGGTTTGGGTGGCTTTGTGTAGTTGGATAGAAAAGTCCTAATTGCAGGACACGAGGGATTAGTTATTGGGCTAAAAGTAAAAATAGTTTAGGTGTCATTTCTTAATTGGACTGTTTATCCTTAAAAGATCTTGTAGAGAGAGAGAGATGCAGGGCCATTTTTAGTTTGTTAGAGTGAGTCGTGTAGAACTCACAACTTGTAGGACTGTAATATAGATGAGAAATAATAAACTTCTGAGTCTGAACACCAAATATTGTCTCTGTGCACTTAATCCAAACCCTGGCCAAGGGAGAAAAAGAAGATAAAGCTTGACAAGAGGTGACCTTACCACTCTCTACAACCCGCTGAAAGGTGCCTGTGCTCAGCTGGGGCTGGGCTCTTTCTCCAGCAGCACTGACACAACCAGAGCACACAGCCTCGAGCTGCACCAAGGGAAATACAGGTTGGATATCAGGAAAAGTGTTTTCCAGAAAGGCTGATAAAGTTCTGGAATGTTCTGCCCGGGGAGGTGGTGGAGTCCCCATCCCTGGGTGTGTTTAACAAAGCCTGGATGTGGCACTGGGTGCCAGGGGTGAGTTGAGCTGTTGGGGCTGGGTTGGACTCGATGATCCTGAAGGTCTCTTCCAAGCTGGAATTGTGTTCTAGACTAGACTAATTCTAGTCCTAGGCTCAGCTGCAGCTTCCCCCCCACTCATCCCCTCTGCACCCAGGCCTGGCTGCTCCTGTTGAGAGGGACACACAATTGTGCAGACAGCAACTGCTTCTTCCTCATTACAAGGTGTTCTCGAGTTTTTATGCCTTTAACAAAGCATGATCTGAAGTCACTAGTTCCATCAAAAAGGCTCATTATATTCACTGGACAAAGCAGTAGCTCATTGTATTTTATTGGTACAAAGCAATTAACATCAACAATTAATTGGCAAGAGTTTAACACAAATTATTTAGGCCTGTATGCTGCTCACTGAGGCACATATTTTCTAGCTACAAATACCCCTTATGTGTCTATTTCATCAGTTTCCATTCTAATGGTTTTGTTTTCTTTCTTGCTATGGATAAACTCATATTTTATAAATTTCTTCCACTGCTAACTCAGTTGTTTGGCCAGCTGCTAAGTTTATTCACATCTGGCCACACTTTGATTCCTTCCAAACCGGTGGCGTGCCTGAGTCTGGGATGACAAGCAGGGTGATGCCAAAATGCACAGCCTCAGGATGTAAAAATGGCCATTTCACACCAGTGCTGGAAGCCAAAGTCCTCAAGCCTCCCTGCAATTTTTCTTTCTTTTCTTTTTTTTTTTTTTTTTTTTTTTGGAGGGCACAAATACTGGTTATGGTGTCTTCATTCAAAAATTCTAACTCCTTATTTCCCTCCTTCCCTCCCCATCAATGATTTATGTAAAGAGACAGAAAATATCAGTTGAGTCCCCTCTGTTGTTTCTTGGTATTTTTGTCCCATCAGGCTTAGATTGTCTTGAGCAATGCCTCCTGTAAATGATTATTTTCATCCTGTTCTACCTCATTAGGAAGCTTTTTATTTTTCCTTGACAAACATCCCAAACCCTCCATTCCTTATTTCCACCCCATTATGCACACTTATGGGGAACTTTTTGTTCCCCAACTGTATCTCAAATCCCCGTGTTTCAGATACCAGTTTCATATAGAAAATCACATATTCAATTTGATCTTTTTTCCCCCTTCTTCTGTAAAAAAAAAAAAAAGTTAACGCATAGCTTGACTTTGGTTCTATTACAGGAATAAGGGAATATAAAAATGGCCTCATCTCTAACAAAGCAAAAGGCCTGCAGCAGTAACTGCAAACAGAATCAAGGTGAAAACAATAATTTTTTGGAGTTAGCAGTCACATAAATTGTGCAAGTAATTTACTTAGAAACTACTTGCAGGCTGGTTTAATTCAGTCACTGATTTATTCCAAGTAAGCAGCAATTTCTGAGAGCTGCAGCATTGTTACTCTGTCAAATTTCACACACAGGAGCATTTGCATGAGGAAAAAAAAATAGGTTTCTTCACCTCTGCTACTGGCACAAATTCAATCAACAAACCCCAGTATTCCCTACATCAAATGTACCTCAAGCAGGAGGTTTTCCCCAGCTGATCTGCCCACTCAGTTTTCAGTCTGGACTCCCTCAAACACCTTTTGTTTATGCCTCAGCTCCTCACTCACCTGTGACAGGGAGCATCACTCAAACTTCTCGAAGTGGCAGCTTTGATTCTGGTACCTGTGAGAGCAAAATATTAATTCATATCCCAAATTCATAAACCAGAATTTATAAACCAGGTGCTAGGCCTGAGTGATTACGATCTGTCAATGCATTGTCAAAAGGGTGATTCCCGTTATTTCGTAACCCTAATTTCTAAATCTGACCCCAGCTTTTAATCTGAACTCTTCAAATGTGCCCTTTTAAAATTAACTGCTATAGAAAACAGCTGATAAACAGCTGTTAGCAAAAGAACTACAGAAAAATTGCTATACACTTTCTGTCACCTTAGGTAAATGATAGATAAAGAAACCTATTAATCTGTTTTGATATTATTATTTAGTGCTTATCATTATTTTTTTTCATTAGCATTAATCAGGGTTATTTTAAATTTTCCCTAAAATAGTTCACCTACACCTTAGGAGCAGGGAGCTTCCCTTCAAAGCTGCTTTTGGAAAGAATGAAACCACCACCTGAAACTCTGGAACCTTGGCTCATTCAAAGGTTCAGCACAGCACAATTTCACATTGATTCTTTTTTTTCCCCCCCTCCATGGTCCAGGCAAACTTACACTGATGTCACCTGTAATACCTCACCAGCTGACTCAAGACACAGCGTCCTAACATTTGTAAATATTTTCAGCTGTGTCTGACAAATGGCTTTTAGAGCAAGTGGAAAACACCCAGAGTTGCCCATCAGTGAGGTTCTTTCAGGGCAAAACTCAGGCTTAAAAACTTTCAGGGGAGAAAGGAGAGCTGGTACCCTCTCCTTATGATTTACTGCTGTGAGAGAGAGCTCAGAACTCTTCAAAGCATCACCGGCCTGCCCCAGCCTGCCTTGCTTCTGAAGCCTTCTACAGTCTGTCAGCTTCCCAGCCAGCAAAGTCAACACAGCAACTATGACATTTAAGAAAAAAATACCTATTTTACCCAGCTTGGTTTTGGGGATTTTTCTTTTTTTTTTTTGGTTTTGTTGGAGGTTTTTTTGGTTTTGTTTTTTTGGTTTTTGTTGTTGTTGTTGTTTTTTGGGGTGGGCTTTTTTTTGGTGATTGCTTTTTTGTTGTTGTTGGGTTTTGGTTTGGTTTGGTTTTTGGTTGGTTTTGGTTGGTTTTGGGGTTGGGGTTTTTTGGGTGGCTTTCTGGTTTTCTGGGTTTTTTTTTTTTTTGCTTTTTGTTTTGGTTTGGTTTTTGTTTGGTTTTGGTGTTTGGGGTTTTTTAGGTGGTTTTTTTCGGGTTTTTGGGGGGTTTGGTTTTCATTTTTTGCTTTGTTTTGGGTTTTGTTTGGTTTTGGGGTTTGGGGTTTTTGTGGTTTTTTGGGGTTTTTTTTTGGTTTTAGTTTTTTGGGTTTTTTTGTTTTGGTTTGGTTTTTGATTTTTTTTTGAAGGGAGTGTTGTTGTTGGGTTGGGGTTTTTTTGGTGGTTTATTTGGGTTTTTGGGGGGTTTGGTTTTCATTTTTTGCTTTGTTTTGGGTTTTGTTTCGTTTTGTTTGGTTTTGGGGTTTGGGGTTTTTGTGGTTTTTTGGGGTTTGGGGTTTTTGTGGTTTTTTGTGGTTTTTTGGGTTTTTGTTTTTTGGGTTTTTTTGTTTTGGTTTGGTTTTTTTGGAGGGAGGGTTGTTGTTGGATTTGGGATTTTTTTCGTGTTTTTTTCAGGTTTTTGGGGGGTTTGGTTTTCATTTTTTGCTTTGTTTTGGATTTTGTTTGGTTTTGCGGTTTGGGGTTTTTGTGGTTTTTTGGGGGTTTTTTTGGGTTTTAGTTTTTTGGGTTTTTTTGTTTTGGTTTGGTTTTTGATTTTTTTTTTTTTTTTGAGGGGATGTTGTTGTTGGGTTGGGGGGTTTTTTGGTGGTTTTTTTGGGTTTTTGCGGGGTTTGGTTTTCATTTTTTGCTTTGTTTTGGGTTTTGTTTGGTTTTGGGGTTTTTGTGGTTTTTTGGGGTTTTTTTGGGTTTTTGTTTTTTGGGTTTTTTGGTTTGGTTTGGTTTTTTTGGAGGGGGAGTTGTTGTTGGGTTTGGGGTTTTTTTGGTGGTTTTTTGCAGTTTTGGGGGGCTTTGGTTTTCATTTTTTGCTTTGTTTTGGGTTTTGTTTGGTTTTGCAGTTTGGGGTTTTTGTGGTTTTTTGGGGGTTTTTTTTGGGTTTTTGTTCTTTGGGTTTTTTTGTTTTGGTTTGGTTTTTGGGGGTTTTTTTGGGTGGGGGTTTGTTGTTGGGTTTGGGGTTTTTTTGGTGGTTTTTTTGGGTTTTTGGGGGGTTTGGTTTTCATTTTTTGCTTTGTTTTGTGTTTGGTTTGGTTTTGGGGTTTGGGGTTTTTGTGGCTTTTTGGGGTTTTTGTTTTTAGGGTTTTTTTGTTTTGTTTTGGTTTTTTGGGGGGGTTGTTGTTGGGTTTGGGGTTTTTTTGGTGGTTTTGGGAGGTTTTTTTGGAGGAGGGGTTTTGTGGTGATGGAGTTTTTTTGGTTTTTTTTTTTAATTTTTCTTTCTTTCAGTGGCCTTTCCTTCTGTGGTTGCATGTGGCTTCAGCAGGGACAGCTCTGGGTGCTGGGTGGACCCTGCTGGGATCAATCCCAGATGCGGCTGCAGCGAGCGCTCCCAAGGCAGCGCATCCACACACTCCTCCTTCCTTCCCTCCCAGCCTCCTCTGTAAACCAGGCAAGAAACAAACCAGATCCCCTCTGCCTTTTGTTATCAGTGCTGAGGATAATCCCGCCCTGGTAACAATCCATGTGGCCAATAATCAGTCAAAGGGAAGGGATTAACCACGCTGAGAAAACGCACCGTGACAAAGCGCTTCTCCTTGCACCCTCGCTCCTGCTCAGAAAACTGCCAGGACAGGCACCTTATCGGGCTAATTGCTGACAAATGTGAGATGAACAGCCTGTTATCACAACCAGCTCCCCTCCCTTTCCACGGGGAGGGATGCAATTAAAGCTCGAATATTACACAGAACGCGACATCCATTTATTGTTCTTGCGCCGCACAAACGCGGCTTTATCTCCTTCCACACACCAGATGCTATTGTGAAACACTCACATTTGGGGAAGACCTGGGAAATTCTGGGCAAAGGAGTTGCAGGAAGGACAAGAAATGGCTCATTTTATTGGCCATTATTATTTATTGGCCATTATTATTTATTTTACTGTGTCGGAACGTGGCAAAAGGTGTGGGATGAGTCCGGGTTGCTGGGGCTTGGAGACACAACAACCCACAGCCAGGAGTATTCCTCTCCATAAATTGCTGGAAGAACTGTGCTGTGCCTGGAAAAAAAAACATGTGAAGGAACAGAAAACACCATATTGGGTGCAACCAGGAGTCCACTCATTATCAGGGAATTTTCTTCAGTGGGCATTGCCCAGTGCTGTAAGGTGAATTCTCCTAATTAGTAAGGACCAGCCAAAGGTGAAATCCTGATGTTAACTGTTTGAACAAAGACCAGGGGTATTTTCCCTGCAGTCCAGCTGCTCCTGTGGTTTGTCACTGTTTATTGTGTTGTGCACAGTGGCTCTGTGCACTCAGAGGCTCTCAGCCCTTGCCCCATCAGCCTTGGTTGTGTAAAAACCCCTCCAGAGCCAGGATGTCACACAGATGGACAAGAAATCATAGTTTGGCACATGTTTTGGGGTGGAACTGGATGATTATTGCTGGCTGGGAGCTATGTACAAGCCCCAAACAGGACAGGGCTGCTGGGAATGTGCCTGGAGCTGTTTGATTTCCCACCATCAGCCTCATTCCATGGCCATGGCAATGGGAAGATGCCACCAGCTCACATCCCAGGCAGCAGACACAGAACTCAATGTCACAACTCACTCTAGGAGTTTTTTGGCCAATCCCACAAAGCAAAAGCACATTGACAGTGTTTATATCTGTACAGTAAATATTGACAGTAGTTCTGTCCAATCACTATAAGCACAGGTACCTGTGGTTAAACAATGCCTGCTTATTTCAAATACAATACCTGCTTGTGAGCCTTGAAACACAATGCACAGAGCTCCATTATTAAGCTTTAACCTTCCTAATATCTTGCTAGATAAACTTTCTGTAGCTTAGGGAGTTATTCTAGACAAGCATTAATACACAGACCATTGCTCTATTTGTCCTTGCTTTTCTACTTTTTACATCATTTTTCTGCTGACCAATCTCGTGGCTGCTGCTCAGCTCCAATCACAGTTCTGCTGTCTCTGGGGCCTGCCTTTTGCAGCTTTCCCAAACCCCTCTGATTTTGTGGATTCCCACAGATGATCTTCAAGGTCCCTCCCAACCCAAAGCTTTCTGTGACTCTGTGTCTCCTGTGCGTGGGCCACCAGGCTATTAAGAACAGTGGAAAGTGGGATTTGCCACTTTTTAGCTCTTTTAACAGCAATTAAATCAAGCAGTCAGTTCTTACATCTCTGAACTGCTCCATCAGGCATTCTACCCTTACTTCACACAGCCAGGCTCATCTTTGCACTTAATTTCGTCTGTTACCAATCACACATTTAGAAACCTGGTAAATTTCCCTTTATTTCTATAATTTTTGCGTTATGATAACAAGAAGTGGCTAAATGTTATTGAGAAGACTTGTGGCAAAGGAAAAAACAAATTTTGTAATGCCTTTTTTAGACTTCATGCTCTGCCTCCTGCCTTTCCTCCTCCACTCCCAGCATGGAGGAGCCCTCAGCAAAGCAGAAGGATGGGTTCATCTTTTCTAAGTCTGGCAACCCATTGCCACCCCTTCTAGGTCGATTTATTAAAATAATGGAAAATATTCAGTATCTTAATGTACTTTTTAATATGCAACAAAAAAAAAATGCTACCTTATACCTGTACTTTACACCAAACTAGCAAACTAATGTTTGCAAAGAGAAGGGCATTTAAAATTTAACCCTCATTTGTCTCAAGACTGGGAGAAATCTCCTATTTGGTAGCAGGCTATGGGAGACCCTTACAGTAAAATGCCACAATTAAAATCCTTATAAGTGTGTGACTGGTGGAGGCCAGAGCACAGACTCCCAAAATTAATTAAAAACATTTCTAAGGGGCTCATTGGCAAAGAGGGGATGTCCCCAGGAGATGTTTTTGAGCTCCCATGCCCTCTGAACACAACCCTGATGCAGGGCTCATGATGGAAGATATCCCAGGCAAGCACAGCTGTCTCATGCAGCTCTTGCATCAAGTCAGGTCATGTATTTTCCTTGATCAACCTCGAAAACACATTAGAAAATCAGAGGGGGTCTCTGTGAGGGACTTTTTTGCCTGTTCCGGTCAGAAAATTCGGGATGAACAATTCAGTTCCATTTGTTTCTCTTGCTGAGAGTGATTCTGGCAGAGGGGAGCACACAAATGACGGGGGGAAAAATGGAGATTTTGGTACAAACATCCTGCCCCATCCCTGGCAGTGTCCAAGGCTGGCTGGGACAGGGTTGGAGCAGCCTGCTCCAGTGCAAGGTGTCCCTGCCCAAGGCAGGGGTGGAATGGGATGAGTTTTAATGTTTCTCCCAACCCAAACCATTCCACGCCTGTGGTCTCCACTAGGAAGAAATAAACCACTGTAATACCTCTGTTTCATCCTGCTATCTGTGACTGCAGCCTTTGCTGGAAAATTGTCTCTGGTTTGCCTTAAGCAACTCAGAGTGAAGACAAATCCACCATCTCTTGGGTCGTTGTTTCAGCTGTTCCAGTTGATTCAGTAAATTATTTTTTTTTTAACTCCCCCAAGAGATGCTCAGGCTCTGTTTTAGGAGAAGCCTTATTATGCTTTAGCATTTTGCACAGCTGAGCATCTATACCACATAGAGACTTTGCTTTTTTGGGGGGGGAATCACATCAAGCTTCTCATCTTAGGGCACCAGTCGGTCACTGGAGCTGACCAGGAATTACCTACAGGTTTGGACTTGTAATGAATTTTTCCTTCCTTTGTGCACAGTGTGAAAATCCATGGAGCCATGGTGGGAGTTGTCATCTCTTTCATGTCCTGGGCTCTTTTGCATGCACACATTTCCTGCAGTTTTTCTCCCTTTCATGGAGGTGCAGCAGGCTCTGGTGCCCAGCTCAAAAAGCAGAACACAGATGGACCCAACTCCACAGCTGCACGTGCAGATGTGGATTAAACCTGCAGCAAAACACTCCCCTTTTCTAAATGGAAATGCATTTTAGAGCTTTCACTTCTGGAGGGCCTTTCCTTATTCCCCTCAGCAGGTTTTGTACTGCCACAAGACAATGTGCACCCTGAATTTAAGAAGAGAAAAACAGAATCTCTCAGGTCAGTGATTTTTTTTTCCCCCCTCTATTGTTTGCAACAGGGATTTTTGTACCAATTCGTGGATCATCTGACCCTGCCAATATGAGACAGGAGTTTCTGTGCTGGAAAAAGGCCTTATCTCACCCAAAACCAGCTCCCTCCCTGTGAGCACAGCCACCAGGGGTTTACCCTGGTTTATCCTGGTGCTCACACATCTCTGTGTGTTTGGCAGGGGGGGTTCCTCTCCTGCAGGCTGAGCTCCCAGCAAAGCTCCCAGGTTTGTGGTGATTGATGTTTTGGGTTAGGATTCTCCCTTCCTTCCCCCTCTCCCTTGTCCAAGCCTTTCATAAATGGCAATCCTTTGGTCAAACACATCCTCACCTGCTGGTGCTCAGGGCAAGAATCAGACATGAGCTGATATCTCCCGCCTGGGACCCAAAATTTAAAATATTGTATTTTTGAGATAGGTGGTGTAATTAATGCTGCAAACTCCTTGGATGATGCTGTTTTCAATATAAGGATAAAATTTATTCCAGCTTTTATTTATTTTTGACAAAGACAACGCTTCTCTTCCCACCTCCTGCTGCCAGACTGTAGTTCCAGCTGTCCCAGACTAACCTGCTTTCTCATCAGCCATGCTCCTCACAAAATAGGCAGAAATGTCCCTCCATACATCTATTTCTTTGAAAAAGAGAAAAAAAAAAGGTTATTTGCTTCTTTACAGGCAACGGCTTTGGAAGCAAAATAATCTGAACCAAGCTTTAGAGGGTTATTAAAAAAATAAATAAAACAAACAAACAAACAATCAAGCAAAGCTGGCTGCAGATGGCTGGGAGCAGCACCTCATTTTTCATTATGGGGGGGGTGGCTGGTGGCTTTGTTTTTCTTGGCCCTGAGAAAGACCAAGCATTCCCTGGGCCACGTAAATATCCTCACCCAGTGCAGGATGAGCACACAATGCTTTGGGGTTTTTTTTTTTTTCCTTCAGGCACACGCTGGCTGCTCCCAGGCTGAGCTTGCAGCGGGGTGGGCACAGGAAGGGCTGACAGAGTTCATGGGAACCTCTCCAGCCCCTGCCATTCCCAAAGGAAAATGTTTTCAGTGAGGTGAAAGCATTTGTGATGCTGCCAGGGCGGAACCTCAGGGGGAGCTGCTGTCCCATCAGGAACCTCGTCCCCAAAACCCTAAGGGAGGTGTCCACTTCTCCAGGCCACCCATGGAGGAAGTTTATCCCCAGCTCTTGCTGGCCAGGTGTGGGGATCCACAGAATCAGAGGGTTTTGGGAAAGCTGCAAAAGGCAGGCCCCAGAGGCAGCAGAACTGTGACTGGAGCTGAGCAGCAGCCATGACATTGGTCAGCAGAAAAATTATGTAAAAAGTAGAAAAGCACAAATAGAGCAATGGTTTGTGTATTAACACTTGTCTAGAATAACTTCCTAAGCTACAGAAAGTTTATCTAGCAAGATATTAGGAAGTTTGAAGCTTAATAATGGAGCTCTGTGCATTGTGTTTGAAGGCTCACAAGCAGGTATTGTATTTGAAATAAGCAAGCACTGTTTAACCACAGGTACCTGTGCTTATAGTGATTGGACAGAACTACTGTCAATATAGAATATTTACTGTACAGATATAAACACTGTCAATGTGCTTTGGCTTTGTGGGATTGGCCAAAAAACTCCTAGAGTGAGTTGTGACATTGAGTGCTGTGTCTGCTGCCTGGGATGTGAGCTGGTGGCATCTTCCCATTGCCATGGCCATGGAATGAGGCTGATGGTGGGAAATCAAACAGCTCCAGGCACGTTCCCAGCAGCCCTGTCCTGTTTGGGGTTTGTACACAGACCCCGGCTGGTGATAGCCAGGGATGGGTCCAAGGTTTTGGGGATTCTCTCTGGGAGGGCACAAAGCCATTCACCTCCCTGGTGTCACAGAAGCCACCACGGGCAGAGCTGGGGACGGCAGGATAAAGTCACTTAAATGACTTTTAAATCATTATCCGGGGGAGAGTTTGCAAATCCGGCACGGAGAGCACACGCTGCACTGCCCAAACCCGAGAGCTGTCAAATTAAATGGTGTCACAGCTGGCCAGGAGGGATTATTCTCCTCTGGTGGGCAGAAATGCCTCTCCCGGCTGGTTTTGCGGGTGCATTGCTCCTCCCTGTTGTTCATTGCCTGAGCTGCCTCTCCTGTCTCTGGTGAGGGATCCAGACTCCCCTTCCTTGTACAGAACGTATAAAAGAAATGAAGAAAACAAAATTGCCCACAGCAGACGCTTCCCTAGTACTCTGAATATGTAAAAAGATGTTATTCTTGAATGGAGTTGGAAGCATTTTATCTGGCAATCCCAAGTTAATGGTCGTTTTTCTTGAAAAGAAGCATCTGGATCGCTGAGGCACCTCTGCAAAAATCAGCCTCAGCTTAAACGTGGTTGTAAAAATCAAATTCGAGCGCTTGGCAGCCCTTTCTTCCTGGAATCCCAAGAAAAATCTTATCTGAGTATGAGGGCAGGAGTCAGGAGGAGCAGCTGAACGTTTACAGCTGAATTTTGCAAAGCAGGGGAAGTGTCAATGCTCTCCTCCACAACTTTCAGGGTACAAAATATCTCCCTAACTTTTTGGGGTTTTTCCCCCCTAAGCATTAGAGGGTTTAGCCCAACAAAGCAGTAGTTTTGCATAGGTTTTCTTTTTAATCTCTTGGCTTTGTGCTCAGGAAGACATGAGACAAAGACAGCATTTAGTGTGGATGACAGCACAGGAGATCCTAATTACACCTGGGGAAAAACAATTCCTGTCTTTCCATGAGCAGCTTTTTTTAAAAGAGGAAGAAAATATGGTGAGGCTGAAAAGACAGCTCTTCTGTCATTTTTTTGTTTTTTTAAGGATCACTCAGAAAACTTTACATTTTGAGACAAGACACCTCTTTCATTTAACTCAGATATCTTCATCTTCTGAACATAAATAATTTGAAAATAAAAAAGTAAAAAAAAAAAGAAAACCCCAAAGATTTTATTTTTTAAGGACGATATGCTTTGACAATTTTGAAAAATTTGATTCATATATTTCAAATTTTTTTTTAAAAAAAAATTCCTTTTCTTAGCTAAATTATCAACTGGATTTGCCTGCAAGTCCATCCTGTGAAAACCAACTTTTGACACTTGTATGATTTCATGGTTCTATTCCCATGAGTAGAAGGAGCAGAGATTCCCCAATAAAACCCTGAACTACAACTACGCCTGGTGCTTAATTAACAGCATTCACATTAATTGATTAATTAACCTGTTGGAACCCTGGGTGCTGAGAATTTTAAACTTTCTCTGCTGAAAGGCACAGACCCACAAGGAAACACTGCATTTGACCTGAGGCTGTGGAGAAGCTTCCAAAATTGATTGATAGCAGTGGGATTATGGGTGTGTAATTAGATAGAAATGTGTGATCTGACAGAGTAGAAAACTTAAGAGTTTGGCATTTTAGAATATAGAAATAAATATGATGCAAGATGGAGGTTTGAGGCTTGGGACAGGTTGTTCCTTACCTTCTTCTTCCTTCTTCCCCATGGGTTTGGGTGATGTTTTGTAATTGGGCAGAAAAGTCCCCATTGTGGGCTTTGAGTGATCAGTTATTGGGTTAAAAGGGAAAATAATTAAAGTGTCATTTCTTAATTAGATAGTTTAGCCTTAAAAGACCTTGTAACAAAAGATAGTTGGCCATTTTGTGCCTTGCTAATAGAAGACTGCAGAACTCACTGCTGTGAAGCTGTAGCATTGATAAGAAGCAATAAATGCAAAGTCTGAATGCAAAATATAATCTTAAAAAACCTAACCCAAATAGAACTAAAAAAAAGAAACAAAGAACCCACAAACTGGTGCCCCGTGTGAGGATATAAATAAAATGATGCTATTGCAGGAGGTGGGCAAAGAGCTGAATCACAAACAACCCTTTTTTTATTTCACTCCATATCAGCAGCTGGATGTCTCCTCTTCAGAACTGAGTGGGCAGAACACAGAGAGCTCATGGGCTGAAATAAAGACGAGGAAGGCAAAGCCATGCACCAGGCAAAGCAAGGGGAGAATTCATTCCCTGCCTGCCCTCAGCACATCCAGGGAGCAGGGCAGTGACAGTGACCAGGGAGGACAAACAGTGCCCTGCTCCTCCCTCTGCCATCCTCATCCTCATCCCTGCCAACCTCCCCTTCCTCCCTCTGCCATCCTCATCCTCATCCCTGCCAGCCTCCCCTTCCTCCCTCTGCCATCCTCACCCTGCCAGCCTCCCCTTCCTCCCTCTGCCCTCCTCATCCTCACCCTGCCAGCCTCCCCTTCCTCCCTCCTCATCCTCACCCTGCCAGCATCCCCTTCCTCCCTCTGCCCTCCTCATCCTCACCCTGCCAGCATCCCCTTCCTCCCTCTGCCCTCCTCTTCCTCATCCCTGCCAGCCTCCCCTTCCTCCCTCTGCCCTCCTCATCCTCACCCTGCCAGCATCCCCTTCCTCCCTCTGCCCTCCTCATCCTCACCCTGCCAGCATCCCCTTCCTCCCTCTGCCCTCCTCATCCTCACCCTGCCAGCATCCCCTTCCTCCCTCTGCCCTCCTCATCCTCACCCCGCCAGCATCTCCTTCCTCCCTCTGCCATCCTCATCCTCATCCTGCCAACCTCCCCTTCCTCCCTCTGCCCTCCTCATCCCTGCCAGCATCCCCTTTCTCCCTCTGCCCTCCTCATCCTCATCCCTGCCAGCATCCCCTTCCTCCCTCTGCCCTCAGCACAAACCCAAACTCTGCCCCACTGGGGAGGAAGAGGAGCTCCACCCAGCCAAAACCAGCACAACCCCAAAAACAGCTGCAGCGAGTTCCCAGCAGCACAAACCTGGCTCTCACTGTCCTGGGTTTTACCAGGAAGGATCTCTTCCATGAGAAGTCACACTTTCAGGTAGTGAAAATTGTTATTTTTCCTTTAGATGAGCAGAAACATAAGAATTCCCCAGCAGGGCAGGCAGGAGAGGAAAATAATGTGATGGGGTATGTGTATTCTGCTCCAGGGTCCTCAAGATCACAATTATTTTGGACCTTCAGCTGACAGGTTTGCAGGCATGCCCCAAAACTTCCTTTATTAATAATTATATTTCAGAGTGCCCCCTGATCTGGATTCAGCAGTGTTTGAAAGGAAAGATACCACAACCAAGGCAGGGCACAGCCCAAGAACTTCTGCTATGAACATCTTTTTATGTCTTTTCCTACAGTAGCGCCTCTTATCTGCCCAAGGGGCCAAACCAATGACATCATAAAGGAGATGAGTGAGAAGATGACAGGAGGAGAATCTCACCTAAGGGACAGAGAAAGGGACACAGAGCATGACCAGGAGCAGGAAGCAAAGGGGGAGGACCCAAGACTGAAATGGCACCAGCAGCAGGAGTCATGTAACAGCACTGACAATGTCACATCAATAGTAATAAAATAAAAATTAGTGCTGCATCCCCATTTCCCTTTCCCCACAAAATAACTCTTCTTCTGGCTTGGCATTCGAAAGCTGAGTTGTTGTGTTAGTAATCAGGAGAATGGTGAGAACTTATAACAAACCTGTTTGGCGAGAAAGCCCCCTCGAAAAAAAAAATCGAAAACAAAGCAAATTCTCAAGACGGGAGACAAAAAGAGAAGAAGAATAATAAAAGTCAACTGAGAAGTCTCCAAGGGAAAAAGAAAAAAAAAAAAAAAAAAGAAAAAGGAAGACTTAATTATGCACTAGTTTCTTTTCCTAGCATGTTTCTTGACTTGGCACAGCTGGAAAATGGAAAGCTCGCTGCCAAAATATCAAATGTCCCTGGTGTGGGCTCAGAGCTCGTAAAGTTGTGTGTGTGCCTTTTCCTCCCTCCCCGTCTGATTGCACAGGAGGATGAAATGAGGGGCTCAGTGAGATAAATGCTGGCAGCTGTCTGGAAGCTCGCTGCAGTTGGGCAGGGTCCCTTGCAAGGAGCCACAAGGGGCTCCTTTTTGGCTTTTCCCAGCTTTCCTTTGGCCAAGGAAGCGGCGATTTTTAGGGAAGCGGGTCCCTTTGCAGAGGACGCTGCTGTCAAGCCCCGTGGCCCGCTTGCCATTTCTCAGTGATGGATTGCCATTCTGTGGACATGCTGCTGCTGCTGAGGGATGTGCCACGGAGTTTAAAGCTGTTTTGTTTCGTGAAGGAGTGGGCTCCTCTCTGCAGCTTGCAAACAATGAGCTTTCTGTGCAGCCAGCCCTGTGACAGGGCTGTAAAAGGATGTGGAGTTTAGCGCTGAAACAGGCCCCAGGCTCTGTGGTACAATTCACCCATGAAAGTGCTGACCTTTCCCATTCAAATATTACACAGAATGTATATATTTAAATCGGGATTACATACCGTTTCTGAAAGAAGCTGGAGTTCTGTACATGATAAATTTTCCAGGTTTCTAGTCACTGGGAGCAGGAACAGTATTTTTCTGCCCAATTAGTGTGTATTTCTTCAAAGAGATCTTCCCCAGACTTCATTTCATTTGGCTTACAGTCTTTTGTGACTTCACTTCCTTTTTCACCAGTTGATGGCAGGGAATATTTCAGACTGTTACAGCTAAAACTAACGTTAAGAAATATTGTGATTTATCTTGAGACTTGCAAAGATGGTCATATATCCCCGTGACACTATGACATATATATAAAAATAGAGTTTTTTATCTAGTGACAACTATCTTAGCCCTGACTATGTCAGTGTGGGTCTTAATGTGATGGGAATGGTGCAGGGATTTGCAAAATGGGTGTGAAGAGTGCTGTGATTTTTGTCAGGCAGGTTTCAGGATGGGATGGGGAATGGAATGGAATGGAATGGAATGGAATGGAATGGAATGGAACGGAACGGAACGGAACAGAACAGAACAGAACAGAACAGAACAGAATAGAATAGAATAGAATAGGTTGGAAGCGACCCTAAATCACCTCTTGTTCCACCCCCTGCCACATTCCGTTGGACCACATGGATTATGCTGCTGGGAACAGGGAGGAAACCCCAGCTGGGACTGTGGAGAGGCAGCTTCAGACACAAAACAGAGGTTTTTTTACAGGTATATTTTATATATATGGCAAGGTTCCATCACACACTGCCCCAGGCACAGGATGAATCAGGCTTGGGTGAATTAGGGGGATAGTTGAGCACCACCAAAATGCCCTTGGAGGCACACACAGAGGCTCCTCCTCCCTCTGCTGACACTTTTACAGCCTTTGGCTCCTGAGCAGTTGTGAGTGCACCATTGGTAAACACTCCAAACCATAGGAAAGGCTGGTCAAAGTGCTTTTCCCCCACAATTAAAAACTCCTTTGGTAATTACATTTGTTCTTGAAGCTCTTCACAGAAGGCTTTCCCACCATTATTTGTGACTCCTCTTCATCCTCGATCATGTGGATGTTTTATTGCAGGAACGTGGGCTTACCCCATTTTGCATAGCACCTCCCACCAACTCTTGGCTTAGGATGATTATTTTGCTCATATTTTCCTTTCATGTTTCTCAGCCATCCCTGGCTGGTTTCCACTTCAGCTCTGGGAACAATGATGGAACTGAAATGTGCAGAAGCCTACTGAAACAGGCAATCTGCTGACAGGATAAGATGTGATTAAAAAACAGTTTAGAGAGTTTCAACAATCCATTCTTCTAAAGCTTCACAATGCAACAATTGGGATGCAAATTTCGGGAAACAAATCAGCACAAATTGCCCTGAAAAAAAAGATAAATGAGTGAACCCATAAATGAGTGAAAAGATCAGCTGGATTGCTTTTGAAACCCTGCAGAGGGATCAGAGCTTCACCTGCTTACATTCTGCAGGAGAACATGGACCAAACACTTAGAAATGTGGAGTTTGGGAGTTTACCAGTTTCTCAGAGAAATTCCCAAGGAATGCCATGCACATGGACAGACAGAACACAGTGAATGTGCTTTAACTGGTGGGTGTGATGCCCTTAGGTGATAACTGAGACAACATTTGCAGGGAAGAGCCATTAAAATAGCTGGGGTAGCCAGTTAACTTGCATACCCAAGATCTTTGCCCCTTTTTTTCTGACTGAAACTGTTAATATTAATTTTTTTTTAATTTTTCACACAAACCTGCTGCAGATGTAAATTCATCTCGGGCAAGAAAAGATTTGCCAGAAGAAGAGATGGACAGGCTGGGTTGACAGCATGATTTATTTGTATCTCCTATCTGGAGAAGATAATTCAGGTGGAAGCTGGCACCCATAAATGCAGTGGGGTCATCCTGCTTCCTCTGAAATGCATCTGGAGCAGCAAGAGGCACTTTGAAAGGAAAATAGATGGATATCCTGTTTCTTTCACTTTTGAATTTTCCACCCCCCCTTCATCTCCGGCACAAAAGAGACACAGCACGTGCCCACCTGTGACTTTTCCCACTCAGCAGAATTATCCAGGCTTAAAATACAAGCTGCAGACACCAAGCTTGGGGGTTTCCTACTGGGAAGGTATTTCCAGTAAAAGAGGAGATAAAAGATGCAGGGGAAAGAGAGAGAAAAAGGGAGGAAGGGAGGAAGGGAGGAAGGGAGGAAGGGAGGGAGGGAGGGAGGGAGGAAGGAAGGAAGGAAGGAAGGAAGGAAGGAAGGAAGGAAGGAAGGAAGGAAGGAAGGAAGGAAGGAAGGAAGGAAGGAAGGAAGGAAGGAAGGAAGGAAGGAAGGAAGGAAGGAAGGAAGGAAGGAAGGAAGGAAGGAAGGAAGGAAGGAAGGAAGGAAGGAAGGAAGAAAGAAAGAAAGAAAGAAAGAAAGAAAGAAAGAAAGAAAGAAAGAAAGAAAGAAAGAAAGAAAGAAAGAAAGAAAGAAAGAAAGAAAGAAAGAAAGAAAGAGCCCACAGCCAAACAAACAAACAATAAACTGCAGGGAGAGGAGTTGTCCAACAGCAAATGAAGTCAGTGTTGATGTGTCTAAATGTGTGATAGCAGCAGTGACACACAACAGCCTCTGCCCAGAAACACCAGGGAGAGACACAAAAAATAATCATAATAACGAGTCTGTCATTTCACAGACTCCCACTAAAAGTGGATGGGCCTGCAAAGAATGCCAGGGAAGAGACAAAGGGACTTGGGTTCTGTTTGGTTTTTGGCTCTGTTTGGTTTTCTGCTTGAGCCTTTACACTGTGGGATGATGGCTGCAGAGGTTTGGGTGCTGAGTCTTGAGTTCCCAGGCAAGAACCATCTGTCACTGTGAGCGAAACCTTGGTGCCGTGGAAGCAAAAGGGATTTTTGGCGATCCCTTGGGATTTTAGCTTTTATAATTTCCATGTATTTGTGATCCTGCAGTTCTTTAGTGTGTAACTCCAAACTCCACATTCAGTGTCAGCTGCTGCTGCCCCATTTTGGGCAGACACAACAATTCCTCTCCAGGCCTGGCAACCAAGGACACCTCACTGCCCCAGGGCCAGAAATGCAAACAAAAGGGAGTTGGGTGGGCAAACTTGGGGTAAATGACTTCATTAGCTGAAGCTGGAATTGGAACAGACTAACCCCCCAATATGCAAATGGACCAAAGTTATAAAATTATGAAAACCCATGACCTGTGGCCTAGTTTGGGTGTAGGCCCTGGGGGGCCCAAAATGTACCTGAAGGCCCGTCAATAAATAGAACTGCTTTTAATACCCTTCATTTTCTCTGGCCTCTGTTTTTAGGCCCAAAAAAGCATCACTTACTGGATTTAACAGGCCAAAACTCATCCCAAAAGGTTTCCACATTTCCAAGCACAGTTGTGTTCTCTCCTCAGGTAAACCCTGCAATAAGGGAATCAATAAAAACTCACCCATTTTGCCACAAATGCCTCCCAGTGCTGTGCTCAAGGCTTAAATGCTTATAATTTAAAAAACAGAATCTCTACAAAACCAGTGAAAATTAAAAAAAGATGCTACAGTTTGATTATGGTAAAGATGATTGCTGTTGATTTTTCTGTCCAGAGACAACAACACACCAAAGAGCCAAGCCTTAGGAATAATATTGCCCACAGCAGAATATCTGGAAGGAAAGGTTTGTATTTGCTATTTTTAATGAAAAAATTTAAAGTATTTAATTTTTTACAACACAAGGTATCCTTCTGCTGCAAAAATTTTTTTTTCTTGAAAGTGCTTTCACATTTTCTCCAAAACTTAAGTTATAAATTGTGATTCAATATTAAAAATGACATTCTAATCCCTTTTAATTTCCACACATATTTTTGGCTTAAAATTATGGCAAAAAATTATTAATGCTTCCTTGCAGTAGGTCATCAGAAATAGAGCTTAACTTTTTATTAAAAAATTTTTTTGAACTCTGAGAACAGTATTACTTAAATGAAGGAGCATTTTTTTATTAAAGATTGCAGACAGGTGTCTCAATGTGTTTTAGCACACTAAATTTTTTTATTTTATTTTATTAACACTAACTTCTTTTTAACAGTGAAAGTGTGCCTTGGGAAGATTAAATCTGAATTTTCTCTGGTATAATTGCATTTCTGCTCCTCTCTGATGTCACCACAGAGAGGTCTGGGGCACTACTGCAGTATTAAGTAGAAATTGTGCAAATTATGTTGATATTGACCAAGTTGTGCGGGTAGAAACTGTTCCACTTAATTGCAGTTCTTGTCTAAATCACTCCCCTGCTGGCTTTCAGCTGTTTTTCAGAGCATGCCCCTTCCCAAAGTGCTGAGTATGCCCGGGCAGGTCTGTGGGATGGTAAAATCCATTATTTTACCCCAAGAACAGGCTTCACCTTGAGCAGAAGGTCTCCAAGCCCTTCCCTCCTGCCTGATGAGCCCCAGGATGCTGAGAGCAAGGACAAACAGCACAAATCTGCCCAAAAAAACCTCCAGGCACTTTTCCCTCCTCAGCAGTTCTCCTGTGTGACACCTCAGCTGGGATTAGACCTGGCTGTAGGGTTCCCTTCTCTGTGTATTTCACCAAGAGCCAGTAATTTAATTTTGGTGGTTTTTTTTTTTTTTTTATTTTTTAAACGTCAACGCCGTCGCTTTCCAGAGCAGCTCCTGAATCAATCAACATGTCAGCAGCGCTGGGTGATAGGAAAAATCAGCTGCTGTGCCCTGGCTCTGAATTAACTCCAGCCCTGAGAGGCTCTGCCTCCCCCAGGGGAATGGCCCTCATAAATACAGAGAAATTTTTAAAATATTTATCCAGCATTAGGTTCCGTTCGCCCAACAAATCGTGCAGCCACATAGCTGGGGCTTGTTCCTGAGAACAAGGATCAAACTTGTGATTAAATGGCAGGAACATTCCCTGCTTTTCCCTGCAAGGGAAGGTACAAAAACAGGAATGGGCTGCGGGATGTGGGTGTTGTGTTTTAAGGGATGGGATTGGAAGGTTCTGGAATGGCCTCAGGAAGAGTTTTTTGCTTCAAGCATGTAATCTTGACTTCATTAATAGAAAATTTTGCCTCTCTATAGGAAAATGGGTTGTTTTGAGTGTAATTCACACGTAATTTGTTATTTTTAATTATTTTAATTTAATGGATTAGAGCTGTTTCTCCATTCTGAAGAAATTTTCATTCAGATCAACCAAACCAAAAGAAAACCAACCCAAAACAAAAACAAAAACAAAAACACAAACAAACAAACCATCCAAGAAAACCACAGGAAATTAAACAATTCTACAGTGACTAAAGCCCACCAGAGTTATCTCATTCATACTTTTATTCCCCCATTGCTCTTACACCTCCTTCCTGCAAGAGGAAGAATACTGGACCAACTAAAAAAGTGGAAAAGCTGGGATTTAATGAAACCATTGTATGCACCAAACTGGACGATATTTGGAAAGCTAACCTGGGCGAACAAATGTTAAACAGGGAGTTTAAAATGTCAAAAGTGGGTGTAAAATGCAGGAAACATAATTTAAGTAATTTATACACCCTATATATGAAATATAGCAATGCAATCACTGCTACACACCATATATAGGGTATATAAATAAATTACATACTATGATATATATGATGAATTTTATGCTAAATGTTATCTACTACTCCTTATGAAATTATGCATTACATGTAAAATAAATAATGATTAATATACAAATATAACAGCTGCAAATATTGCATATGCTATATAAATACAAAGTATTGTGCTGTAATATCAGTAATAATACGTAATAATATATGTAATACATAATATGTAAAATGCAATATATAATATAAAAATGGATCTATTACGTTGTAATAATTGCAATCCTATATATAATATGTATATTATGCATTATGCAATATCATTATGCATGATCTATTTTATATTGTAGATATTATATGATGTATTAGTTATTATGAATTTTGCATGATACATTGTATATTATATAAGATATATTACTGCTGTGGTTTATTATATATAATATCTAATATATAAGAAATAATATATAATTTATAATAATAGACTTGTTTAATATAGCACAGAGGTCATAAATTCTCTAGTGATCCGTGGAAGGGGTGCTGTAGTAAAAAGAGTCTGTATTGCAATTGAGTAGCACAAGGGTGAAGTGAAACCTCATAAAGATGCTAAGTTCGTGCTGAAATGTTTTGCTGAAGTTTATTAACAGGGAATAATTTTTTTAAATTTCAGAGTGGGGCTCAGCAGAAGGGTTTCAGAAGGGCTGGGCAGTAACACACCGTGTGCTCTGCGAAATCTCACAGATTAGCTGTGCTCATACAGGATTTCAAGACATTATGGTATGGATTCCTTGAGAGCCAGGAGGCAGCTGGCTTACAAAAAAAATCCTCTCTGGTACTCCATGGAGGTGTGCAGGACAGGAAATAAAGGCACTCTGAGGATGGTCAGGTATTTAATTTATGCTCAGCCTGGCAGGGGCTGAGCGAGTGAGGGTCCTGCTCTTTGTCACAGACATATTTTATGTAAAATCCTTTTGCTAGGACCTTCTCTCCTGAGAAGCTGAGAGACCTCAGAAATGAAATGTAACCAATGGTTTTCTGCTGCTGTGGAATGCAACAGGGGATTGGGCTCATGTGGTTGGGCTCAGGGGAATGCATCTGGGATTGGGCTCATGTGGTTGTTTCTAATTAATGGCCAGTCACAGTCCAGCTATCTCAGACTGTCTGAGAGTCACAAGATTTTATTATCATTCCTTTCCTTTCCTTTCCTTTCCTTTACTTTCCTTTTTCCTTTCCTTTCCTTTCCTTTCCTTTCCTTTCCTTTCCTTTCCTTTCCTTTCCTTTCCTTTCATTTCCTTTCCTTTCCTTCTGATGAAATCCTTTCTTCTATTCTTTGGTGTAGTTTTAATATATCATCTTCTGTTAATATAATATATATCATAAAATAATAAATCAGCCTTCTGAAACATGGAGTCAAGATTCTCATCTCTTCCCTCATCCTGGGACCCCTGTGAACACCACCACAGCTCTTGGCCTTCGAGCTGAGCTTAGACAATCCCAGGATTATTTTAGGCCGGAAAAGCCCTCTGGGGTCATCAGGTCCAGCCACATCCACATGCTTCTGGAGCTCTCCCAGTGATTCCACCATCCCTCAGGAGGCCCATTCCAACGTTTCCCAGCCCTTCCATCCATCCCAAAATCCACCCTGAGCTGCCCTGGCCCAGCCTGAGGCCGTTCCCTCTGCTCCTGTCCCTGGTCCCTGGAGCACAGCCCGGCCCCCCCATTGTGGTGTTGTGAGGGCCCCCAGGATGAGGTGAGAGATGAGAATT